>NC_038243.2:1153365-1159981 GCF_000004515.6 Glycine max | reverse complement strand
CTGCTCCTAAAATCAATTTAAAAAATAAGAGAACTAAATATAAAAAAAATCAAAACCATAAATTTAAAATTATAATTTAGTCAATAAAATAAAAAGTTTTGCTCCATCGCTAGAGGATAAAATATCTGTGAACGGTTCAGTATTGAGGTACATACATTCATTGTGGAATCTCAAACAGAGATTGAACGAAAAGTAAATACGTGTAAAATTAAATATTAAACACATATTAAATAATTTATTTTAATTTATAAATTTTTATAATTAAAAAAATAATAATTATTAACTAATAATACATATAAAATAGTGTTTATAAAATAAAATAAATAAAACAAGTTTCATAAAAATTTATTAAATTTAATTATTCTAAGAAATAGAAGAAATAATTTTTTTGATTTGAAAATAAAATAATAAGTCTTGCTTGATCGCTAGAGGATAAAATATCTGTTAACAGTAGGCTGTACGTACACCTTTTTCCTTTGTAAATGAACAAGTGATATAATTTTGTGTTCAATAAAATAACATCATTTTATTTCCATAATCGATTATCTAAAATTGACTACTCAATACTCCATCGGCTCTCTTCCATTCAGCAGTCATTTTAGTTTGTGGTGCCTATCACTCGCTCTTGAAAACAATGCGCAATTAATTTCATCACATTTTATTCTTTTCCGCGGACAATGCTCATAACTACATTACAAAGTTCCGGAAATTAAACTAGGAAGCTATATTTTACATTTTTTTGAAATTTAATTTCTAGAACCGTGCATAGTATTGTTTTTCGAATTTAGTTTTTGAACCTATGTTAAGTATGATTTTAGAAAATAAATTTTTACATCATGTAAAAAATATTTTTTGGAATTCAAGTTTAATTTGAAAGGTAACATTTTTTATATATATTTTAAGAATTGAAGAGAAAAATAAAATAGATAGCAAAAAAAGGTGGTACAAAGAATAATCCCCTTCATGTTAAATTAATACCTCCAAGGTTTAACTTTTTATGCATCGTACATGTTTGGTAATGGATCATCAACGTGCTTCAGACTTTTCACTCTTCGGGTATTGTTAACGACACCTCCATTATGCTAAGTGCAACCCAATTTTAGAATAAAGTATAAATTTTGCTTCTTCTTTTTTTTCCCTCCCCACTATTACTCACACCCCATTTCCTCCCTTTAATTCCCTTGTTAGTGTCCCATGGAGTTTATTAAACAACCTTGTTTCACTTCGATTTTTTTGTTCTATCGTGCATGATGGATTGTAGTAAGAAAACATTTATTTGTTTTGGATATTTTTCTTAATGCATGCGGCTGATACATTTCATTCTTCGTTTGCTTTCAAGTTTTCGGGTTCATTATTTTCAAAGTTTAATAAAAAAAATTATGACAATTAAAAATCACCACTTCGTTTAGATTAATTATTTTATCATGATAAGTAACTGAAATAATTAATTTTAACATAGTGATGATTAAAATACCACTATATTAGAATTAGCTATTTTAAAACACTAACATTGTTAATGCCAAACAATTGAAAAGATCGTATTGGCTCACATTTAAAACATAAGGACCACAATAAAAATTTAATAGATAAATAACTAATTAAAACATGACTTACTATAAAAAATGGAGGACAAAAAAGTATTTTAGCCTAAGTTAAATTAATTTATATATAAATTAAATCAAGTTTTTGGTCAAAAATAAACAAGAGAAATTCTATAAAGTTGAAGTGCTTAAACTGATTTTAACTAATGATTTTTTAAAATTAATTTTATTTTCTTATTTTTAATTTTTTACAAGTGTTTTTTTTTAAGTTTACCTAAACAAGACATTAAAAATTGTTTTTGGTATAGTTAGTTAAATGGAAATAAAATGATGTACTTTCTTTTGTTTTGTTAAAGAAAATTTTACTTCTATAAACAAAACTCAATTTATTTCTTCCACCTTGTTTAATTCAAATGTGAAACTTTTTTTTCCTCTCCTCATTTCTGTCTATTGTTCCAAAACACATCATAAAGGAGAAACATGCCCTCTGCCATACCACACTCGTTGCCAGTTTTATAATGTTATACATGCAATTATATATAGGTGGTTCCACCGTATCCATGGATGGAGCTACTAGCTAGCTAGCATGTGTCTTCAGCAAATTCAAGACATCAGCAATTGGTGTGTTAATAATTTACAGAATTCTATTCATTATTTTTAAATTTTCTATAAGAAAATAAAACTAAAAGAATAGGGTGTGGTAAAATATACTGTGTATAAAATTATCAGTGATTTATGTATCACTATTCATTTGTTTTATAATATATTTTGGCTGATTTAAAAAAAGGAAGAAAGACGTAATTTATTAAGTGTATATTTTGATGAGCATTAAAAAATTAATTTTGATTAATATTAATTAAGTAATGTAATTTATATTTGAATATTTTAATTATAAAATCGAGTATAATTTAATATAAATTTCTTGATTTAACACAAAAATTACTTAAAATTAATTCTAGAACTAAAATTGATTATAGACTCAAAATCAATTCTGAAAATAAAAATCATACTAAAACCACGAAAGATAAAACAACGTTAAGTTGTGCTTGTGCAGTCTCACGTAACTACTGTCTCACACAAAGTCACATACATATGAAACATAGCAATAACGAGTGCCCCTAGGTTAAGTCTCTCCATTATTAATTACTACATATCTCATTTCATTCATAAGAGCCTAGAGACCTCAACTAATGTAGTACATGGGATCAGGCAACTTAAAGGTCCTAAGGCCTGTGTTGGTTCCTAATATATCGCTCCATTGGTCTCCAATGTTTCCAATGATGTTGTATCCATTTTCCTCCAGCTTCTGCCTCTCAGTTGATTTGTATGTAACTGCTGTCTTACCATTGTATTTATCTGTATCCCTGCAACCAAAACCAATTATATTCCGTTTAGTGTATAATAATAGCTATAAAACAAGGAGTTTATACAAAATATATCGAAATTTCTTACCACTAAACCAATTCTAGTGAATTGTAAAGAACTAATTGCTTAGAATTTATAAAAATAAAATAAAATTGTATCATTCCATTACAACAATTATGTATACTTGGTCATTAATTTGCTTACAACGGTTATCTTAAAAGTATACTAATGACAATGTTTGACTGATTGTGTACAATTGCTTTATACAGTTAGTCATTAAACTCTTAAAATTTATTTGTTGAATGAACATGCAAATTACTTCTTCTGTCCTTTTTTTAATTATAGTATTTTGAGAGCGAGTCTCTGGACAATGGAGTACGAAGAAGAAAAAATATTTTGAGAGCATTTTTGTTTCTATTTATTTGTTATTTGTATAATTCAAATTTAAGAACACATTAATTACTCTTTTATTAATTATAATCTTAATTTTTTGTTAATCTTTAATTAATTTACATATTTATTTATTGTGAAGTTAAAAGAAAATAAAATAAAATAGGAAAATTCACAATTTGTTTATTAAAACAAAAAATTATCATTTTTTTTATATAACAATCTTAAAAGACATATAAAAAGGAACGAAGATAGTATAATCCACTTCAATGTCAACAACATCACACTAAAAATTTAAAACCAAATACCTAAAGTTATCCTTTAATGTATTAGACGTTGATAAGTTAGATTTTTGAAACATAAAAAATTAAAATTTTATTTTTAAATTGGTAAGAAGTGTGATAATTAATTTTTTTGTTAACTCGAACAATTATAAATAGATACTTTTAGGGATGATGTACCAACTAATGATTATTATGTGTCATCCATATGATTCCTATGTGTAAAAAAATAATTTTTTAGTTTGGTCTCAAAATTTATTATTGTACCATAATTCTAGTTCACAAACTTAATTATTTATTGATATTTTAGTCTCTATACTTAAATGAAAAATAATTTTCAAATATAGAAATTAAAGATATCATATTTTATATTTGAAATCGATTTATTTATTATATTTTATTAAGTTAAAAATCTAACAAATAATATTATAACAATGTCAAACAATAATATAACAGAATTGAAAATAAATAAACATGTGAATATTAATTTATTTTTCATAAGACTCAAATTAAAAATATATATTTAAGAAAATATATAGATATTAGTAAATAATTTATTTTTAAAAGCCACTACACTTATTTAATTAAGGAAGAAATTAAAAACAAAGAAATACAAAATTAATTATTTTATTTTATCAGAATTTAAGAGAAAATCAGTTATTTTTTGTTTAAAATATACTTGTGTACAGATAACCAATAACTCGACTATTTTATTATGCATTTAAAATATATAATTATTAGCTTTTTATATTTTTAAATTAATAATTCATATCACATCAACCAAAGTTAATTTTATTGATAATTTATTCAATGTCATGAATTTGATGATACTATCGTAATAAAAAAAACAATTGAAACATATATGTTCTAAATTAACAAGACTATGACGTGAAGAAAACAAGAAACTAGCTGAATTGCTGATGTAAAAAAATAGATAGGTTAAATAAGTAAAAAAAAAAGTACTAATTGTAAGAAATATTATATATTGGTGTTGAATATTTGACAACGATTGAATTAATTTTTAATTAAAGTGGAACTTCTATAAAGAGCACTCAAACAACATGAAAATTATGTAATATTAATTAGTTCAATATTTACTTGTATTTTGAAAATATATTATATATTAACTGGATTTCTATACAAAAAATATAGAAAAAAAGAGACTTACTTGGTAATTAACTTTTCCCATTTGTAGTATCCAGCAAGCTTTAAGTTGGTAGCAGTTACAGCCTGTTGATACAGTGGTCTTCCTGTTATGAATACAATTTTGATGCCAAGAGACAACAGTTTATTGTACAGTTTGAGACTCTCTGGCAGTGCCGGTGCCTCGCCAAGGTCAACCCATTCATTAAACGCTGTTGCATTATATAGCTCCACCCTATGACCAGGAAATTGATTAATTATTGTTCGATAAAAAAATTCACTATAAATATATAATGAGATATGTGTATGCAAAGAAGAATGTTGAGCCAGATGCAAAATAAAATAAAATTTAACCGTATAATTAATTCGATCCCAAAATCAATGTAATAGTCAGATATGTAGATTGTTTAACACAAAGCACCAAAAAAAATAAAAATGGTATATGTAGAAATAGTCAGGTTTAAACCTGACTATCTAATCTCAGAATCGATGGAGCCTGCACTTAAGAAAATAAGGTTTATTATTATTTCTTTTAGTTTTAGCCAACACCTTGTTTTATCCAATGTATAGTATATGAAAATTCAACTTCACTTTTGAGTTCTTATTATTTATTCTGTTGTTATTTATTTTTAATTTACAAAATACATGATATGATTATTTTTATTGACTTAATTAGTTCTTGGGTCACACTGAAACTCAATATATACAAAAGTAGTTGAGAAAAAGATGGAAAGAAAAATATTCCTTCTTGTCCTAAGATTATTTTTAGAAATTTATTTGTCTTTTTTCATAAAATTATTTTCTATTTTTTTAGATATATTAATTATTTTTTCAAACATTAACGAAAAGTAATTAAATTGATAGAAAAAAAGATGATACCCAAATCCATGATCAGCAAAGTAAGGGAGATTAGAGAGTGTAGTCTCATCTACATCAAACACCCATGTGGTTTTGGCAGTGATGTTGATGGTTTTAGCATAAAAATAAGCTTCACGGCAAACTGTTTTGGAGTCTGATCTATATTGGTGGCCAAGCATGTAGTTTCCTATATATCCCTCGCAATCTTGAGGAATGGTTCTCCAGTCAATGACGTTGTGTGCTTCCACACCAAGCCTCCAACTTTTGCACGATACCTCCGGAATGTAGTGGCCACCGGGGCCGGTTTTCATTCGCAAAGGGAAAATTTGGTAGCTGTGGCCATGCTCATGCTCATGCTCTGACCCATTGCATTGCCATTCTGCACCTAAAATTATTATAGCAACGAAGAAAACAATGACTTTCATTTTCTTCACTACTTCTAACTTTTCCAGCTTCCTGGTGTAGGCTTAATTTTCTTCTTTAAATAGACCATTCCTCTAGCTAGCTAGCTAGCTAGATACAGGAAATTAAGCTCGGCAACCTTTTTTTTTATGGTCCACGTGATATAATTGACTTTTTAAATTTGTAGATAATAACACTGAGCTTACGACTTGTAAGCTTACGTTAATGGTAATTTATTTGCTTGATTACATTAATTGGTGAGCTCATGAGGGTGTCCTTTGACCGGATAAGACCCATTTAAGAGTTTTATTTTTTCTACAAATACTTTTCATTTACACGAACATGAGTATCAACAACATATTTTAAAGACAGGAATATATATGCTAATCATAACCAAACCATGTTGGTTGACAATGTTGTTAGGTAGTAATTCTTTACATTTGGTTTTTTTTCGTCAATGCACTTTCTCTTTCCACTTTTTTTCCCAATCTACATCACTTTCTTCTTTTATTCATGTAGGGCACTATTTTTGGAATGCTTGTTGGAAGTTGGGTTTGATCATCCCGACTTCCATACTTTGGTATTTTTTTATAGTTTAAAATATTATAAATATAATATTATATCATATATTTTTTA